>NW_028121440.1:0-2500 GCF_965183815.1 Platalea leucorodia
AGACCCTAACGCTGCGTTAGGGTTAGGGTAAGGGTTAGGGTAAGGGTTACGGGTTAGGGTTAGGGTTTGGGTTAGGGGTTAGGGTTAGGGTTTGGGTTAGGGTTAGGGTTAGTTTTCAGCCGGACCTTAGCTCAGCAATGGCCAACGTCCAGGGATTCCTCGCACCCCAAATGTCGTAGCACCAAAAGCTCTTGCTGCCCTTCAAGTAACCAGGGAACCCCATTCACAGTCCCACAAACGCTGGCGCTCCCTCTTTCTGCAGCCTCCCAAACTCCAATACAATCTCTCTGTCTGGGCCACAGAGATCCTAACGCTGGGTTAGGATTAGGGTTAGGGTTAGTGTAAGGGTTAGGGTTCCGGGTTATGGTTACGGTAAGGGTTAGAGTTTAGGGTTAGGGTTAGGGTTAGGGTTAGGGTTATGGATTACGGTTAGAGTTACGGTTAGGGTTAGAGTTATGTTTAGGGTTAGGGTTAGGTTTAGGGTTTCAGGTTAGGGTTAGGGTTAGGGTTTAGGGTTAGGGTTAGGGTTAGGGTTAGTGTTAGTGTTCAGCCGGAGTTGAGCTCAGCAATGGCCAACGTCCAGGGATTCCTCCCACCCCAAATGTGGTAGCACCAAAAGCTCTTCTGCTCTTCAAGTAGCCAGGCAACCCCATTCACAGCCCCACAAATGCTGGTGCTCCCTCTTTCTGCAGCCTAACAAAGTCCAATACAATCTCTCTGTCTGGGCCACAGAGACCCTAACGCTGGGTTAGGGTTAGGGTTAGGGTTAGTGTTAGGCTTAGGGTTTCGGGTTACGGTTAGGGTTAGGGTTAGGGTTTAGGGTTAGGGTTAGGGTTAGGGGTTAGGGTTAGGGTTAGGTTTAGGGTTAGGGTTAGGGTTTCGGATTACGGTAAGGGTTAGGGTTAGGGTTAGGGTTTAGGGTTAGGGTTAGGGTTTAGGGTTAGGGTTAGTGTTAGGGTTAGTGTTTCGGGTTACGGTTAGGGTTAGGTTTAGGGTTTAGGGTTAGGGTTAAGGTTAGGGTTTAGGGTTAGGGTTAGGGGTTAGGGTTAGGGTTACGTGTTACGGTTAGTGTTAGGGTTAGGGTTACGGTTTTGGGTTAGGGTTAGGGTTAGGGTTAGGGTTAGAGTTATGGTTAGTCTTCAGCCGGACCTTAGCTCAGCAATGGCCAACGTCCAGGGATTCCTCGCACCCCAAAGGTGGTAGCACCAAAAGCTCATGCTGCCCTTCAAGTAGCCAGGCAACCCCATTCACAGCCCCACAAACGCTGGCGCTCCCTCTTCTGCAGCCTAAAAAAGTCCAATACAATCTCTCTGTCTGGGCCGTAGAGACCCTAACGCTGCGTTAGGTTTAGGGTAAGGGTTAGGGTTAGGGTTAGAGTTTCGGGTTACGGTTAGGGTTAGTGTTAGAATTTCAGCTTACGGTTAGGGTTTAGGTTTAGGGTTACGGTTACGGATTAGGGTTAGTGTTAGGGTTACGGCTTAGGGTTAGGGTTAGTGTTCAGCCGGACCTTAGCTCAGCAATGGCCAACGTCCAGGGATTCCTCGCACCCCAAAGGTGGTAACACCAAAACCTCTTGCTGCCCTTCATGTAGCCAGGGAACCCCATTCACAGCCCCACAAACGCTGGCGCTCCATCTTTCTGCAGACTCTCAAAGTCCAATACAACCTCTCTATCTAGGCCGCAGAGACCCTAACGCTGGGTTAGGGATAGGGTTAGGGTTAGTGTTAGGGTTAGGGTTTCGGGTTACGGTTAGGGTTAGGGTTAGGGTTAGGGTTAGAGTTACAGGTTAGGGTTAGGGTTACGGTTAGGGTTAGTGTTCAGCCGGAGTTGAGCTCAGCAATGGCCAACGTCCAGGGATTCCTCCCACACCAAAGGGGCCAGGACCAAAAGCTCTTGCTGCTCTTCAAGTAGCCAGGCAACCCCATTCACAGCCCCATAAACGCTGGCGCTCCCTCTTTCTGAAGCCTCTCAAAGTCCAATACAATCTCTGTCTGGTCCGCAGAGACCCTAACGCTGCGTTACGGTTAGGGTAAGGGTAAGGGTTACGGTTAGGGTTACGGGTTTGGGTAAGGGTTTGGGTTAGGGGTTAGGGTTAGGGTTTGGGTTAGGGTTAGGGTTAGGGTTAGTGTTCAGCCGGACCTTAGCTCAGCAATGGCCAACGTCCAGGGATTCCTCGGACCCCAAAGGTGGTAGCACCAAAAGCTCTTGCTGCCCTTCAAGGATCCAGGCAACCCCATTCACAGCCCCACAAACGCTGGCGCTCCCTCTTTCTGCAGCCTCCCAAACTCCAATACAATCTCTCTGCCTGGGCCGCTGAGTACAGCCGGAGCCCAGCTCAGCAGCTGCGAACGCCCAGGGATTCCTCCCACCCCAAAGGTGCCAGGACCAAAAGCTCTTGCTGCTCTTCAAGGATCCAGGCAACCCCATTCACAGCCCCACAAACGCTGGCGCTCCCTCTTTCTGCAGCCTCCCAAACACCAATACAACCTCTCTGCCTGGG
>NW_028121440.1:17500-37500 GCF_965183815.1 Platalea leucorodia
AGGGTTACGGTTAGGGTTAGTGTTCAGCCGGAGTTGAGCTCAGCAATGGTCAACGTCCAGGGATTCCTCCCACACCAACGGGGCCAGGACCAAAAGCTCTTGCTGCTCTTCAAGTAGCCAGGCAACCCCATTCACAGCCCCATAAACGCTGGCGCTCCCTCTTTCTGCAGCCTCCCAAACTCCAATACAATCTCTGTCTGGTCCGCAGAGACCCTAACGCTGCGTTACGGTTAGGGTAAGGGTAAGGGTTACGGTTAGGGTTACGGGTTTGGGTTAGGGTTTGGGTTAGGGGTTAGGGTTAGGGTTTGGGTTAGGGTTAGGGTTAGGGTTAGTGTTCAGCCGGACCTTAGCTCAGCAATGGCCAACGTCCAGGGATTCCTCGGACCCCAAAGGTGGTAGCACCAAAAGCTCTTGCTGCCCTTCAAGTAACCAGGGAACCCCATTCACAGCCCCACAAACGCTGGCGCTCCCTCTTTCTGCAGCCTAAGAAACTCCAATAAAATCTCTCTGCCTGGGCCGATGAGTAGGCCGGAGCCCAGCTCAGCAATTGCCAACGTCCAGGGACTCCTCCCACCCTAAAGGGGCCAGCACCAAAAGCTCTTGTTGCTCTTCAAGTAGCCAGGCAACCCCATTCACAGCCCCACAAATGACAGCGCTCCCTCTTTCTGCAGCCCAACAAAGTCCAATACAATCTCTCTGTCTGGGCCACAGAGACCCTAACGCTGGGTTAGGATTAGGGTTAGGGTTAGTGTAAGGGTTAGGGTTTCGGGTTACGGTTACGGTAAGGGTTAGAGTTTAGTGTTAGAATAAGGTTTAGGGTTAGGGTTACGGATTACGGTTAGAGTTAGGGTTAGGGTTATACTTATGTTTAGAGTTAGGGTTAGGGTTAGGGTTAGGCTTAGGGTTAGGGTTAGGGTTAGGGTTTAGGGTTAGGGTTAGGGTTAGGGTTTAGGTTTAGGGTTAGGGTTAGGGTTAGGGTTAGTGTTCAGCCGGAGCTGAGCTCAGCAATGGCCAACGTCCAGGGATTCCTCCCACCCCAAAGATTGTAGCACCAAAAGCTCTTGCTGCCCTTCAAGTAACCAGGGAACCCAATTCACAGCCCCACAAACGCTGGCGCTCCCTCTTTCTGCAGCCTAACAAAGTCCAATACAATCTCTCTGTCTGGGCCGCAGAGACCCTAACGCTGGTTAGGGGTAGGATTAGGGTTAGTGTTAAGGTTAGCGTTTCGGGTTTGGGTTAGGGTAAGAGTTTAGGGTTAGGGTTAGGGTTTAGGGTTAGGTTAGGGTTAGCGTTAGGGTTAGAGTTATGGTTAGTCTTCAGCCGGACCTTAGCTCAGCAATGTCCAACGTCCAGGGATTCCTCCCACCCCAAAGGTAGTAGCACCAAAAGCTCTTGCTGCTCTTCAAGTAGCCAGGCAACCCCATTCAAAGCCCCACAAATGCTGGCGCTCCCTCTTTCTGCAGCCTAACAAAGTCCAATAAGATCTCTCCGTCTGGGCCGCAGAGACCCTAACGCTGGGTTAGGTTTAGGATTAGGGTTAGGGTTAGGGTTAGGGTTTCGGGTTACGGTTAGGATTAGGGTTAGGGTTAGGGTTTAGGGCTAAGGGTTAGGGTTAGGGTTAGCGTTAGGGTTAGGGTTACGGTTCAGCCGGACCTTAGCTCAGCAATGGCCAACGTCCAGGTATTCCTCCCACCCCAAAGGTGCCAGGACCAAAAGTTCTTGCTTCCCTTCAAGTAACCAGGGAACCCCATTCACAGCCCCACAAACGCTGGCACTCCCTCTTTCTGCAGCCTAACAAAGTCCAATACAATCTCTCCATCTGGGCCGCAGAGACCCTAACGCTGGGTTAGGGGTTAGGGTTAGGGTTAGGGTTAGGGTTAGGGGTTACGGTTACAGTTAGGGTTAGGGTTACGGTGAGGGTTACGGGTTGGGGTTAGGGTTTAGGGTTAGGGTTAGGGTTAGGGTTAGAGTTATGGTTAGTCTTCAGCCGGACCTTAGCTCAGCAATGGCAAACGTCCAGGGATTCCTCGCACCCCAAAGGTGCCAGCACCAAAAGCTCTTGCTGCCCTTCAAGTAGCCAGGGTACCCCATTCACAGCCCCACAAACGCTGGCGCTCCCTCTTTCTGCAGCCTAGCAAAGTCCAATACAATCTCTCTGCCTGGGCCGATGAGTAGGCCGGAGCCCAGCTCAGCAATTGCCAACGTCCAGGGATTCCTCCCACCCCAAATGTGTCAAAAACAAAAGCTCTAGCTGCTCTTCCAGTAGCCAGGCAACCCCATTCACAGCCTCACAAAAGCTGGCACTTCCTCTTTCTGCAGCCTCTCAAAGTCCAATACAATGTCTCTGTCTGGGCCGCAGAGACCCTAACGCTGGGTTAGGTTTAGGATTAGGGTAAGGGTTAGGGTTAGGGTTTCGGGTTACGGTTACGGTTAGGGTTAGGGTTAGGGTTAGGGTTACGGTTAGGGTTAGGGTTAGGGTTCAGCCGGACCTTAGCTCAGCAATGGCCAACGTCCAGGGATTCCTCGCACTCCAAAGGTGCCAGCACCAAAAGCTCTTGCTGCCCTTCAAGTAACCAGGGAACCCCATTCACTGCCCCACAAACGCTGGCTCTCCCTCTTTCTGCAGCCTAACAAAGTCCAATACAATCTCTCTGCCTGGGCCGATGAGTAGGCCGGAGCCCAGCTCAGCAATTGCCAACGTCCAGGGATTCCTCCCACGCAAATGTGCCAGGACCAAAAGCTCTTGCTGCTCTTCAAGTAGCCAGGGAACCCCATTCACAGCCCCAAAAATGCTGGGGCTCCCTCTTTCTGCAGACTCTCAAAGTCCAGTACAATCTCTCTGTCTGGGCCGCAGAGACCCTAACGCTGGGTTAGGTTTAGGGTTAGGGTTAGGGTTAGGGTTTCGGCTTACGGGTTAGGGTTAGGGTTAGGGTTAGGTTTAGGGTTAGGGTTAGGGTTAGGGTTAGGTTTAGGGTTTAGGGTTAGGGCTAGGGTTTAGGGTTAGGGTTAGGGTTTGGGTTAGGGTTTGGGTTAGTGTTCAGCCAGAGTTGAGCTCAGCAATGGCCAACGTCCAGGGATTCCTCCCACCCCAAAGGTGGTAGCACCAAAAGCTCTTGCTTCCCTTCAAGTAACCAGGGAACCCCATTCACTGCCCCACAAACGCTGGCGCTCCCTCTTTCTGCAGCCTCCCAAAGTCCAATACAATCTCTCTGTCTGGGCCGCAGAAACCCTAACGCTGGGTTGGGGATAGGGTTAGGGTTAGTGTTAGGGTTATGGTTTCGGGTTACGGTTAGGGTTAGGTTTAGGATTTAGGGTTTGGATTAGGGTTTAGGGTTAGGGCTAGGGTTTAGGGTTAGTGTTAGGGTTAGGGTTTCGGTTTCAGTTAGGGTTAGGGTAAGGGTTAGGATTACAGGTTAGGGTTAGGGTTAGGGTTAGGTTAGGGTTAGGGTTAGGGTTAGGGTTAGGGTAACGGGATAGGGTTAGGGTTAGGGTTAGGGTTAGGGTTAGAGTTATGGTTAGTCTTATGCCGGACCTTAGCTCAGCAATGGCCAACGTCCAGGGATTCCTCCCACCCCAAAGGTGGTAGCACCAAAAGCTCTTGCTGCCCTTCTATTAACCAGGGAACCCAATTCACAGCCCCACAAACGCTGGCACTCGCTCTTTCTGCAGCCTCTCAAAGTCCAATACAATCTCTCTGTATGGGCCGCAGAAACCCTAACGCTGGGTTGGGGATAGGGTTAGGGTTAGGGTTAGGGTTAGGGTTTCGGGTTACGGTTAGGGTTAGGTTTAGGATTTAGGGTTTGGGTTAGGGTTTAGGGTTAGGATTTGGGGTTAGGGTTAGGGTTAGGGTTTCGGTTACAGTTAGGGTTAGGGTAAGGGTTAGGATTACAGGTTAGGGTTAGGGTTAGGGTTAGGTTAGGGTTAGGGTTAAAGCTATGGTTAGTCTTCAGCCAGACCTTAGCTCAGCAATGGCCAACGTCCAGGGATTCCTCGCACCCCAAAGGTGGTAGCACCAAAACCTCTTGCTGCCCTACATGTAGCCAGGGCACCCCATTCACTGCCCCACAAACGCTGGCGATCCCTCTTTCTGCAGCCTAACAAAGTCCAATACAATCTCTCTGCCTGGGCTGATGAGTAGGCCGGAGCCCAGCTCAGCAATTGCCAACGTCCAGCGATTCCTCCCACGCAAATGTGCCAGGACCAAAAGTTCTTGCTGCTCTTCAAGTAGCCAGGCAACCACATTCACAGCCCCACAAATGCTGGCGCTCCCTCTATCTGCAGCCTCTCAAAGTCCAATACAATCTCTCTGTCTGGGCCGCAGAGACCCTAACGCTGGGTAAGGTTTAGCGTTAGGGTTAGGGTTATGGTTAGGGTTAGGGTTTCGGGTTACTGTTAGGGTTACGGTTACGGTTAGATTTTAGGTTTAGGGTTAGGGTTTAGGGTTAGGGTTAGGGTTAGGGTTACGGGTTAGGGTTAGGGTTAGGTTTAGTGTACAGCCCGACTTCAGCTCAGCAATGGCTACGTCAAGGGATTCCTCCCACCCCAAAGGTGGTAGCACCAAAAGCTCTTGCTGCCCTTCAAGTAACCAGGGAACTGCATTCACAGCCCCACAAATGCTGGCGCTTCCTCTTTCTGCAGCCTCTCAAATTCCAATACAATCTCTCTGTCTCGAACGCAGAGACCCTATCGCTGGGTTAGGTTTAGGGTTAGGGTTAGGGTTAGCGTTAGGGTTTCGGGTTACGGTTACGGTTAGGGTTAGGGTTAGGGGTTAGGGTTAGGGTTAGGGTTAGTGTTCAGCCGGAGTTGAGCTCAGCAATGGCCAACGTCCAGGGATTCCTCCCACCCCAAAGGTGGTAGCACCAAAAGCTCTTGCTGCCCTTCAAGTAACCAGGGAACCCCATTCACAGCCCCACAAACGCTGGCGCTCCCTCTTTCTGCAGCCTCCCAAAGTCCAATACAATATCTCTGTGTTGGCCGCAGAGACCCTAACGCTGGGTTAGGGATAGGGTTAGGGTTAGTGTCAGGGTTAGGGTTTCGGGTTACGGTTAGAGTTAGGTTTAGGATTTAGGGTTTGGATTAGGGTTTAGGGTTAGGGCTAGGGGTTAGGGTTAGGGTTAGGGTTAGGGTTACGGGTTACGGTTACAGTTAGGGTTAGGGTTAGGGTTACGGGTTAGGGTTAGGGTTAGGGGTTATGGTTACAGTTAGAGTTAGGGTTAGGGTTAGGGTTATGGGTTAGGGTTAGGGTTAAGGGTTAGGGTTACGGATTAAGGTTAGGGTTAGGGTTAGTCTTCAGCCGGACCTTAGCTCAGCAATGGCCAACGTCCAGGGATTCCTCCCACCCCAAATGTGTCAAAAACAAAAGCTCTAGCTGCTCTTCCAGTAGCCCGCAACCCCATTCACAGCCCCACAAACGCTGGCGCTTCCTCTTTCTGCAGCCTCTCAAAGTTCAATACAATCTCTCTGTCTGGGCCGCAGAGACCCTAACGCTGGATTAGGTTTAGGGTTAGGGTTAGGGTTAGGGTTTCGGGTTACGGTTAGGGTTTAGGGTTAGTGTTAGTGTACAGCCGGAGTTGAGCTCAGCAATGGCCAACGTCCAGGGATTCCTCCCACCCCAAAGGTCGTAACACCAAAAGCTTTTGCTGCCCTTCAAGTAACAATGGAACCCCATTCACTGCCCCACAAACGCTGGCTCTCCCTCTTTCTGCAGCCTAACAAAGTCCAATACAATCTCTCTGCCTAGGCCGATGAGTAGGCCGGAGCCCAGCTCAGCAATTGCCAACGTCCAGGGATTCCTCCCACGCAAATGTGCCAGGACCAAAAGCTCTTGCTGCTCTTCAAGTAGCCAGGCAACCCCATTCACAGCCCCAAAAATGCTGGCGCTCCCTCTTTCTGCAGACTCTCAAAGTCCAGTACAATCTCTCTGTCTGGGCCGCAGAGACCCTAACGCTGGGTTAGGTTTAGGGTTAGGGTTACGGTTAGGGTTTCGGATTACGGGTTAGGGTTAGTGTTAAGGTTAGGGTTAGTGTTCAGCCGGAGTTGAGCTCAGCAATGGCCAACGTCCAGGGATTCCTCCCACCCCAAAGGTGGTAGCACCAAAACCTCTTGCTGCCCTTCATGAAGCCAGGGAACCCCATTCACTGCCCCACAAACGCTGGCGCTCCCTCTTTCTGCAGCCTAACTAAGTCCAATACAATCTCTCTGCCTGGGCCGATGAGTAGGCCGGAGCCCAGCTCAGCAATTGCCACCGTCCACGGATTCCTCCCACGCAAATGTGCCAGGACCAAAAGCTCTTGCTGCTCTTCAAGTAGCCAGGCAACCCCATTCACAGCCCCACAAATGCTGGCGCTCCCTCTTTCTGCAGACTCTCAAAGTCCAATAAAATCTCTCTGCCTGGGCCGATGAGTAGGCCGGAGCCCAGCTCAGCAATTGCCAACGTCCTGGGATTCCTCCCACGCAAATGTGCCAGGACCAAAAGCTCTAGCTGCTCTTCAAGTAGTCAGGCAACCCCATTCACAGCCCCACAAATGCTGGCGCTCCCTCTTTCTGCAGCCTCACAAAGTCCAATACAATCTCTCTGTCTGGGCCGCAGAGACCCTAACGCTGGATTAGGTTTAGGGTTAGGGTTAGGGTTAGGGTTAGGGTTTCGGGTTACGGTTAGGGTTAGGGTTACGGTTAGGGTTTAGGGTTAGGGTTAGTGTTAGTGTACAGCCGGAGTTGAGCTCAGCAATGGCCAACGTCCAGGGATTCCTCGCACCCCAAAGGTCGTAACACCAAAAGATTTGCTGCTCTTCAAGTAACAACGGAACCCCATTCACAGCCCCACAAACGCTGTCGCTCCCTCTTTCTACAGCCTAACAAAGTCCAATACAATCTCTCTGCCTGGGCCGATGAGTAGGCCGGACCTTAGCTCAGCAATTGCCAACGTCCAGGGATTCCTCCCACGCAAATGTGCCAGGACCAAAAGCTCTTGCTGCTCTTCAAGTAGCCAGGCAACCCCATTCACAGCCCCACAAATGCTGGCGCTCCCTCTTTCTGCAGAATCTCAAAGTCCAGTACAATCTCTCTCTCTGGGCCGCAGAGACCCTAATGCTGGGTTAGGTTTAGGGTTAGGGTTAGGGTTAGGGATAGGGTTAGGGTTAGTGTTCAGCCAGAGTTGAGCTCAGCAATGGCCAACGTCCAGGGATTCCTCGCACCCCAAAGGTCGTAACACCAAAAGATTTGCTGCTCTTCAAGTAACAACGGAACCCCATTCACAGCCCCACAAACGCTGTCGCTCCCTCTTTCTACAACCTAACAAAGTCCAATACAATCTCTCTGCCTGGGCCGATGAGTAGGCTGGAGGCCAGCTCACCAATTGCCAACGTCCAGGGATTCATCCCACCCCAAAGGTGCCAGGACCAAAAGCTCTTGCTGCTCTTCAAGTAACCAGGGAACCCCATTCACAGCCCCACAAACGCTGGCGCTCCCTCTTTCTACAGCCTCCCAAACTCCAATACAATCTCTCTGCCTGGGCCGATGAGTAGGCCGGAGCCCAGCTCAGCAATTGCCAACGTCCAGGGATTCCTCCCACCCCAAAGGTGCCAGCACCAAAAGCTCTTGCTGCTCTTCAAGTAGCCAGGCAACCCCATTCACAGCCCCACAAACGCTGGCGCTCCCTCTTTCTGCAGCCTAACAAATTCCAATACAATCTCTCTGCCTGGGCCGATGAGTAGGCCGGAGCCCAGCTCAGCAGTTGCCAACGTCCAGGGATTCCTGCCACACCAAAGGTGCCAGGACCAAAAGCTCTTGCTTCTCTTCAAGTAGCAAGGAAACCCCATTCACACCCCCACAAATGCTGGCGCTCCCTCTTTCTGCAGCCTAACAAAGTCCAATACAATCTCTCTGTCTGAGCCGCAGAGACCCTAACGCTGGGTTAGGTTTAGGGTTAGGGTTAGGGTTAGGGTTAGGGTTAGTGTTCAGCCGGAGTTGAGCTCAGCAATGGCCAACGTCCAGGGATTCCTCCCACCCCAAAGGTGGTAGCACCAAAACCTCTTGCTGCCCTTCATGAAGCCAGGGAACCCCATTCACTGCCCCACAAACGCTGGCGCTCCCTCTTTCTGCAGCCTAACTAAGTCCAATACAATCTCTCTGCCTGGGCCGATGAGTAGGCCGGAGCCCAGCTCAGCAATTGCCACCGTCCACGGATTCCTCCCACGCAAATGTGCCAGGACCAAAAGCTCTTGCTGCTCTTCAAGTAGCCAGGCAACCCCATTCACAGCCCCACAAATGCTGGCGCTCCCTCTTTCTGCAGACTCTCAAAGTCCATTACAATCTCTCTGTCTGGGCCGCAGAGACCCTAACGCTGGATTAGGTTTAGGTTTAGGGTTAGGGTTAGGGTTAGGGTTAGGGTTAGGGTTTCGGATTACGGTTAGGGTTAGGGTTACAGTTAGGGTTTTGGGTTACGGTTAGGGTTAGGGTTAGGGATAGGGTTTTGGGTTACGGTTAGGGTTAGGGTTAGGGTTAGGGGTTAGGGTTAGGGTTAGGGTTTAGGGTGAGGGTTAGGGTTAGGGTTAGTGTTACGGGTTAAAGGTTAGGGTTAGGGTTAGGGATAGGGTTAGGGTTAGTGTTCAGCCGGAGTTGAGCTCAGCAATGGCCAAAGTCCAGGGATTCCTCGCACCCCAAAGGTGGTAGCACCAAAAGCTCTTGCTGCCCTTCAAGTAACCAGGGAACCCCATTCACAGCCCCACAAACGCTGGCGCTCCCTCTTTCTGCAGCCTAACTAAGTCCAATACAATCTCTCTGCCTGGGCCGATGAGTAGGCCGGAGCCCAGCTCAGCAATTGCCACCGTCCACGGATTCCTCCCACGCAAATGTGCCAGGACCAAAAGCTCTTGCTGCTCTTCAAGTAGCCAGGCAACCCCATTCACAGCCCCACAAATGCTGGCGCTCCCTCTTTCTGCAGACTCTCAAAGTCCATTACAATCTCTCTGTCTGGGCCGCAGAGACCCTAACGCTGGATTAGGTTTAGGTTTAGGGTTAGGGTTAGGGTTAGGGTTAGGGTTAGGGTTTCGGATTACGGTTAGGGTTAGGGTTACAGTTAGGGTTTTGGGTTACGGTTAGGGTTAGGGTTAGGGTTAGGGTTTTGGGTTACGGTTAGGGTTAGGGTTAGGGTTAGGGGTTAGGGTTAGGGTTAGGGTTTAGGGTGAGGGTTAGGGTTAGGGTTAGTGTTACGGGTTAAAGGTTAGGGTTAGGGTTAGGGATAGGGTTAGGGTTAGTGTTCAGCCGGAGTTGAGCTCAGCAATGGCCAAAGTCCAGGGATTCCTCGCACCCCAAAGGTGGTAGCACCAAAAGCTCTTGCTGCCCTTCAAGTAACCAGGGAACCCCATTCACAGCCCCACAAACGCTGGCGCTCCCTCTTTCTGCAGCCTAACAAAGTCCAATACAATCTCTCTGCCTGGGCCGATGAGTAGGCCGGAGCCCAGCTCAGCAATGGCCAACGTCCAGGGATTCCTACCAGGCAAATGTGCCAGGACCAAAAGCTCTTGCTGCTCTTCAAGTAGCCAGGCAACCCCATTCACAGCCCCACAAACGCTGATGCTCCCTCTTTCTGCAGCCTAACACAGTCCAATACAATCTCTCTGCCTGGGCCGATGAGTAGGCCGGAGCCCAGCTCAGCAATGGCCAACGTCCAGGGATTCCTCCCACGCAAATGTGCCAGGACCAAAAGCTCTTGCTGCTCTTCAAGTAGCCAGGCAACCCCATTCACACCCCACAAATGCTGGCGCTCCCTCTTTCTGCAGACTCTCAAAGTCCAGTACAATCTCTCTGTCTGGGCCGCAGAGACCCTAACGCTGCGTTAGGTTTAGGGTTAGGGTTAGGGTTAGGGATAGGGTTAGGGTTAGTGTTCAGCCAGAGTTGAGCTCAGCAATGGCCAACGTCCAGGGATTCCTCGCACCCCAAAGGTGGTAGCACCAAGAGCTCTTGCTGCTCTTCAAGTAACAACGGAACCCCATTCACTGCCCCACAAACGCTGTCGCTCCCTCTTTCTACAGCCTAACAAAGTCCAATACAATCTCTCTGCCTGGGCCGATGAGTAGGCCGGAGCCCAGCTCAGCAATTGCCAACGTCCAGGGATTCCTCCCACGCAAATGTGCCAGGACCAAAAGCTCTTGCTGCTCTTCAAGTAGCCAGGCAACCCCATTCACAGCCCCACAAACGCTGGCCCTCCTTCTTTCTGCAGCCTCTCAAAGTCCATTAAAATCTCTCTGTCTGGGCCGCAGAGACCCTAACGCTGCGTTAGGTTTAGGGTTAGGGTTAGGGTTAGGAATAGGTTTAGGGTTTTGGGTTACGGTTAGTGTTAGTGTTAGGGTTTCGGGATAGGGTTAGGGTTTAGGGTTAGGGTTAGGGGTTAGGTTTACGGTTAGGCTTACGGTTAGCGTTATGGTTAGGTTTAGGGTTTCGGGTTACGGTTAGGTTTAGGGTTACGGTTAGGCTTTAGGGTTAGGGTTAGGCTGAGGGTTATGGGTTATGGGTTAGGGTTAGGTTTAGGGTTAGGGTTACAGGTTAGGGTTAGGGTTAGGGTTAGGTTTTGGGTTGGTGTACAGCCGGAGTTGAGCTCAGCAATGGCCAACGTCCAGGGATTCCTCGCACCCCAAAGGTGGTAGCACCAAAAGCTCTTGCTGCCCTTTAAGTAACCAGGGAACCCCATTCACTGCTCCACAAACGCTGGCTCTCCCTCTTTCTGCAGGCTAACAAAGTCCAATACATTCTCTCTGCCTGGGCCGATGAGTAGGCCGGAGGGTTTGGGTTAGGGTTAGGGTTAGGTTTACGGGTTAGGGGTTAGTGTTAGGGTTAGGGTTAGGGTTAGGGTTAGTGTCAGCCGGAGTTGAGCTCAGCAATGGCCAACGTCCAGGGATTCCTCCCACCCCAAAGGTGCCAGCACCAAAAGCTCTTGCTGCCCTTCAAGTAACCAGGCAACTCCATTCACAGCCCCACAAATGCTGGCGCTCCCTCTTTCTGCAGCCTCTCAAAGTCCAATACAATCTCTCTGTCTGGGCCGCAGAGACTTTAACGCTGGGTTAGGTTTCGGGTTAGGGTTAGGGTTAGGGTTAGGGTTTCGGGTTACGGTTAGGGTTAGGGTTAGGGTTAGGGTTTCAGGTTAGGGTTAGGGTTTCGGGTTACGGGTTAGAGTTAGGGTTAGGGTTAGTGTTCAGCCAGAGTTGAGCTCAGCAATGGCCAACGTCCAGGGATTCCTCCCACCCCAAAGGTGCCAGCACCAAGAGCTCTTGCTGCTCTTCAAGTAACCAGGGAACCCCATTCACAGCCCCACAAATGCTGGCGCTCCCTCTTTCTGCAGCCTAACAAAGTCCAATAAAATCTCTCTGCCTGGGCCGATGAGTAGGCCGCAGCCCAGCTCAGCAATTGCCAACGTCCAGGGATTCCTCGCACCCCAAAGGTGCCAGGACCAAAAGCTCTTTCTGCTCTTCAAGTAACCAGGGAACCCCATTCACAGCCCCACAAACGCTGGCGCTCCCTCTTTCTGCAGCCTAACAAAGTCCAATACAATCACTCTGCCGGGGCTGATGAGTAGGCCGGAGCCCAGCTCAGCAATTGCCAACGTCCAGGGATTCCTCCCACGCAAATGTGCCAGGACCAAAAGCTCTTGCTGCTCTTCAAGTAGCCAGGCAACCCCATTCACACCCCAAAAATGCTGGCGCTCCCTCTTTCTGCAGCCTCTCAAAGTCCAGTACAATCTCTCTGTCTGGGCCGAAGAGACCCTAACGCTGGGTTAGTTTTAGGGTTAGGGTTAGGGTTAGGGTTTCGAGTTACGGGTTAGGGTTAGGGTTAGTGTTCAGCCGGAGCCCAGCTCAGCAATTGCCAACGTCCAGGGATTCCTCCCACGCAAATGTGCCAGGACCAAAAGCTCTTGCTGCTCTTCAAGTAGCCAGGCAACCCCATCCACAGCCCCACAAATGCTGGCGCTCCCTCTTTCTGCAGACTCTCAAAGTCCAGTACAATCTCTCTGTCTGGGCCGCAGAGACCCTAACGCTGGGTTAGTTTTAGGGTTAGGGTTAGGGTTAGGGTTAGGGTTAGGGTTTCGGGTTACGGTTAGGGTTAGGGTTAGGGTTAGGGTTTCGGGTTACGGTTAGGGTTAGGGTTAGGGTTTCGGGTTAAAGTTAGGGTTTAGGGTTAGGGTTAGGGTTAGGGTTAGGGTTACACGTTAAGGGTTAGGGTTAGGGTTAGGGATAGGGTTAGGGTTTGTGTTCAGCCAGAGTTGAGCTCAGCAATGGCCAATGTCCAGGGATTCCTCGCACCCCAAAGGTGGTAGCACCAAAAGCTCTTGCTGCCCTTCAAGTAGCCAGGCAACCCCATTCACAGCCCCACAAACGCTGGCGCTCCCTCTTTCTGCAGCCTAACAAAGTCCAATACAATCTCTTTGCCTGGGCCGATGAGTAGGCCGGAGCCCAGCTCAGCAATGGCCAACGTCCAGGGATTCCTCCCACGCAAATGTGCCAGGACCAAAAGCACTTGCTGCTCTTCAAGTAGCCAGGCAACCCCATTCACAGCCCCACAAACGCTGGCACTCCCTCTTTCTGCAGACTCTGAAATTCCAGTACAATCTCTCTGTCTGGGCCGCAGAGACCCTAACGCTGCGTTAGGTTTAGGGTTACGGTTAGGGTTAGGGTTAGGAGTAGGTTTAGGGTTTTGGGTTACGGTTAGTGTTAGTGTTAGGCTTTCGGGTTAGGGTTGGGGTTTAGGGTTAGGGTTAGGGGTTAGGTTTAGGGTTAGGGTTAGGGTTAGCGTTATGGTTAGGTTTAGGGTTTCGGGTTACGGTTAGGTTTAGGGTTACGGTTAGGGTTTATGGTTAGGGTTAGGCTGAGGGTTATGGGTTATGGGTTAGGGTTAGGTTTAGGGTTAGGGTTACAGGTTAGGGTTAGGGTTACGGTTGGTGTACAGCCGGAGTTGAGCTCAGCAATGGCCAACGTCCAGGGATTCCTCGCACCCCAAAGGTGGTAGCACCAAAAACTCTTGCTGCCCTTCAAGTAACCTGGGAACCCCATTCACTGCCCCACAAACGCTGGCGCTCCCTCTTTCTGCAGCCTAACAAAGTCCAATACATTCTCTCTGCCTGGGCCGATGAGTAGGCCGGAGGGTTAGGGTTAGGGTTTGGGTTAGGGTTAGTGTTAGGGTTACGGGTTAGGGGTTAGTGTTAGGGTTAGGTTTAGGGTTAGGGTTAGGGTTAGGGTTAGTGTCAGCCGGAGTTGAGCTCAGCAATTGCCAACGTCCAGGGATTCCTCCCACCCCAAATGTGGTAGCACCAAAAGCTCTTGCTGCCCTTCAAGTAACCAGGGAACCCCATTCACAGCCCCACAAACGCTGGCGCTCCCTCTTTCTGCAGCCTAACAAAGTCCAATACAATCTCTCTGCCTGGGCCGATGAGTAGGCCGGAGCCCAGCTCAGCAATGGCCAACGTCCAGGGATTCCTCCCACGCAAATGTGCCAGGACCAAAAGCTCTTGCTGCTCTTCAAGTAGCCAGGCAACCCCATTCACAGCCTCACAAATGCTGGCGCTCCCTCTTTCTGCAGACTCTCAAAGTCCATTACAATCTCTCTGTCTGGGCCGCAGAGACCCTAACGCTAGGTTAGGGTTAGGGTTAGGGTTAGGGTTAGGGTTAGGGTTTCGGGTTACGGATTGGGTTAGGGTTAGGGTTAGGGTTTCGGGTTACGGTTACGGTTAGGGTTAGGGTTAGGGTTAGGGTTAGGGGTTAGGGTTAGGGTTAGTGTTCAGCCGGAGTTGAGCTCAGCAATGGCCAACCTCCAGGGATTCCTCCCACCCCAAATGTGGTAGCACCAAAAGCTCTTGCTGCCCTTCAAGTAACCAGGGAACCCCATTCACTGCCCCACAAACGCTGGCGCTCCCTCTTTCTGCAGCCTCTCAAAGTCCAATAAAATCTCTCTCTCTGATCCGCAGAGACCCTAACGCTGGGTTAGGTTTAGGGTTAGGGTTAGTGTTAGGGTTGGGGCTTCGTGTTAAGATTAGGGTTAGAGTTAGGATTTAGGCTTTGGATTAAGGTTTAGGGTTAGGGCTAGGGGTTAGGGTTAGGGTTAGGGTTAGGGTTGGTGTCCAGCCGGACCTTACCTCAGCAATGGCCAACGTCCAGGGATTCCTCGCACCCCAAAGGTGGTAGCACCAAAAGCTCTTACTGCCCTTCAAGTAATCACGGAACCCCATTCACTGCCCCACAAAGGCTGGCTCTCCCTCTTTCTGCAGCCTCTCAAAGTCCAATACAATCTCTCTGCCTGGGCCGATGAGTAGGCCGGAGGGATAGGGTTAGGTTTACGGTTAGGGTTACGGGTTAGAAGTTAGGGTTAGGGTTAGGGTTAGGGTTAGTGTTCAGCCGGACCTTAGCTCAGTAATGGCCAACGTCCAGGGATTCCTCCCACCCCAAAGTTGGTAGCACCAAAAGCTCTTGCTGCTCTTCAAGTAGCTAGGCAACCCCATTCACAGCCCCACAAATGCTTGCGCTCCCTCTTTCTGCAGCCTCTCAAAGTCCAATACAATCTCTCTGTCTGGGCCGCAGAGACCCTAACGCTGGGTTAGGATTAGGGTTTCGGGTTAGGGTTAGGGTTTAGGTTTAGGGTTAGGGTTACGGGTTAGGGTTAGGGTTTCGGGTTAGGGTTAGGGTTAGGGTTAGGGATACGGTTACGGTTAGGGTTAGGGTTAGGGTTTAGGGTTAGGGTTAGGGTTAGTGTTCAGCCGGAGTTGAGCTCAGCAATGGCCAACGTCCAGGGATTCCTCCCACCACAAAGGTAGTAGCATTAGAACCTCCTGTTGCTTTTCAGGTAGCCAGGTAACCCCATTCACAGCCCCACGAATCCTGCTCTCCCTCTTTCTGCAGCCTCCCAAACTCCAATACAACCTCAATGCCTGGGCCGCAGAGAGCCTAAGGCTGGTTTAGGGTTAGCGTTAGGGTTAGTGTTAAGGTTAGGGTTAGGGTTTAGTGTTACGCGTAGGATTAGGGTTAGGGTTAGGGTTAGGGTTAGAGTTAGTTGTCAGCCGGAGTTGAGCTCAGCAATGGCCAACGTCCAGGGATTCCTCGCACCCCAAAGGTGCCAGGACCAAAAGCTCTTGCTGCCCTTCATGAAGCCAGGGAACCCCATTCACAGCCCCACAAACGCTGGCGCTCCCTCTTTCTGCAGCCTAACAAAGTCCAATACAATATCTCTGCCTGGGCCGATCAGTAGGCCGGAGCCCAGCTCAGCAATTGCCGACGTCCAGGGATTTCTCCCACCCCAAAGGGGCCAGCACCAAAAGCTCTTGTTGCTCTTCAAGTAGCCAGGCAACCCCATTCACAGCCCCACAAATGCTGGCGCTCCCTCTTTCTGCAGCCTCTCAAAGTCCAATACAATCTCTCCGCCTGGGCCGCAGAGACTGTAACACTGGGTTAGGTTTAGGGTTACGGTTAGGGTTAGGGTTAGGGTTAGGGTTACGGTTAGGGTTAGGGTTTCGGGCTTAGGGTTTAGGGTTAGGGTTAGGGTTAGGGTTACGGGTTAGGGTTAGGGTTAGGGATAGGGTTAGGGTTAAGGGTTAGGCTTAGGGTTAGGGTTAGTGTTCAGCCAGAGTTGAGCTCAGCAATGGCCAACGTCCAGGGATTCCTCGCACCCCAAATGTGGTAGAAACAAAACCTCTTGCTGCCATTCAAGTAACCAGGGAACCCCATTCACTGCCCCACAAATGCTGGCGCTCCCTCTTTCTGCAGCCTCTCAAAGTCCAATACAATCTTTCTGTCTGGGCCGCAGAGATCCTAACGCTGGGTTAAGTTTAGGGTTAGGGTTAGGGTTTAGGGTTTCTGGTTACGGTTAGGGTTAGTGTTTAGGGTTTAGGGTTAGGGTTAGGGTTAGGGTTTAGGGTTAGGGTTAGGGTTGGGGTTAGTGTTCAGCCGGACCTTAGCTCAGCAATGGCCAACGTCCAGGGATTCCTTGCACCCCAAAGGTGGTAGAACCAAAACCTTTTCCTGCCCTTCATGTAGCCAGGGAACCCCATTCACAGCCCCACAAACGCTGGCGCTCCCTCTTTCTGCAGCCTAACAAAGTCCAATACAATCTCTCTGCCTGGGCCGATCAGTAGGCCGGAGGGTTAGGGTTAGGGTTACGGTTAGGGTTACGGGTTAGGGGTTAGGGTTAGGGTTAGGGTTAGTGTTGGGGTTAGTGTTTCAGCCGGACCTTAGCTCAGCAATGGCCAACGTCCAGGGATTCCTTGCACCCTAAAGGTTATAGAACCAAAACCTCTTGCTGCCCTTCAAGTAACCAGGGAAACCCATTCACTGCCCCACAATCGCTGGCGCTCCCTCTTTCTGAAGCCTAACAAAGTCCAATACAATCTGTCTGCCTGGGCCAATCAGTAGGCCGGAGGGTTAGGGTTAGGGTTACGGTTAGGGTTACGGGTTAGGGGTTAGGGTTAGGGTTAGGGTTAGTGTTGGGGTTAGTGTTCAGCCGGACCTTAGCTCAGCAATGGCCAACGTCCAGGGATTCCTCGCACCCCAAAGGTGGTAGCACCAAAAGCTCTTGCTGCCCTTCATGAAGCCAGGGCACCCCATTCACTGCCCCACAATCGCTGGCGCTCCCTCTTTCTGCAGCCTAACAAAGTCCAATACAATCTCTCTGCCTGGGCCGATGAGTAGGCCGGAGCCCAGCTCAGCAATTGCCAACGTCCAGGGATTCCTCACACGCAAATGTGCCAGGACCAACAGCTCTTGCTGCTCTTCAAGTAGCCAGGGAACCCCATTCACAGCCCCACAAACGCTGGCGCTCCCTCTTTCTGCAGCCTAACAAAGTCCAATACAATCTCTCTGCCTGGGCCGATCAGTAAGCCGGAGCCCAGCTCAGCAATTGCCAAAGTCCAGGGACTCCTCCCACCCCAAAGGGGCCAGCACCAAAAGCTCTTGCTGCTCTTCAAGGATCCAGGCAACCCCATTCACAGCCCCACAAATGCTTGCGCTCCCTCTTTCTGCAGCCTCTCAAAGTCCAATACAATCTCTTTCTGGGCCGCAGAGACACTAACGCTGGGTTATGTTTAGGGTTAGGGTTAGGGTTAGGGTTAGGGTTTCGGGTTAGGGTTAGGGTTAGGGTTACGGGTTAGGGTTAGGGTTTAGGTTTAGGGTTAGGGTCAGGGTTTAGGGTTAGGGTTAAGGTTTAGGTTTAGGGTTAGGGTTTAGGTTCAGGATATGGGTGAGGGTTCAGGGTTAGGGTTAGGGTTAGGGTTAGGGTTTCGGGTTAGGGTTACGGTTTGGTGTTAGGGTTTAGGGTTAGGGTTAGGGTTACGGGTTAGGGTTAGTGTTAGGGTTACGGGTTAGGGTTACGGTTAGGGTTACAGGTTAGGGTTACGGGTTAAGGTTAGGGTTAGGGTTAGGGTTAGGGTTAGGGTTAGGGTAAGGGTTAGTGTTCAGCCTCAGTTGAGCTCAGCAATGGCCAACGTCCAGGGATTCCTGCCACACCAAAGGTAGTAGCACCAAAACCTCCTGTTGCTTTTCAGGTATCCAGGTAACCCCATTCACAGCCCCACGAATCCTGCGCTCCCTCTTTCTGCAGCCTCCCAAACTCCAATACAACCTCAATGCCTGGGCCGCAGAGATCCTAAGGCTGGGTTAGGGTTAGGGTTAGGGTTAGGGTTTAGTGTTACGGGTAGGATTAGGGTTAGGGTTAGGGTTAGGATTAGAGTTAGGGTTAGGGTTAGTGTTCAGCCGGAGTTGAGCTCAGCAATGGCCAACGTCCAGGGATTCCTTGCACTCCAAAGGTGTCAGGACCAAAAGCTCTTGCTGCCCTTCATGAAGCCAGGGAACCCCATTCACAGCCCCACAAACGCTGGCGCTCCCTCTTTCTGCAGCCTAACAAAGTCCAATACAATCTCTCTGCCTGGGCCGATGAGTAGGCCGGAGCCCAGCTCAGCAATTGCCAACGTCCAGGGATTCCTCCCACGCAAATGTGCCAGGACCAAAAGCTCTTGCTGCTCTTCAAGTAGCCAGGCAACCCCATTCACAGCCCCACAAATGCTGGCGCTCCCTCTTTCTGCAGCCTCTCAAAGTCCAATACAATCTCTCTGTCTGGGCCGCAGAGACCCTAACGCTGAGTTACGTTTAGGGTTAGGGTTAGGGTTTAGGGTTAGGGCTAGGGTTAGGTTTATGGGTTAGGGTTACGTGTTAGGGTTAGGATTAGAGTTAGGTTTAGGGTTAGGGTCAGGGTTTAGGGTTAGGGTTAAGGTTTAGATTTAGGGTTAGGGTTTAGGTCTAGGATTAGGGTGAGGGTTTAGGGTTAGGGTTAGGGTTAGGGTTAGGGTTAGGGTTTCGGGTTAGGGTTAGGGTTTAGTGTTAGGTTAAGGGTTAGGGTTAGGGTTACGGGTTAGCTTAGGGTTACAGGTTAGGCTTACGGGTTAAGGTTAGGGTTAGGGTTAGGGTTAGGGTTAGGGTTAGGGTTAGGGTTAGGGTTAGGGTAAGGATTAGTGTTCAGCCTCAGCTGAGCTCAGCAATGGCCAACGTCCAGGGATTCCTGCCACCCCAAAGGTAGTAGCACCAAAACCTCCTGTTGCTTTTCAGGTATCCAGGTAACCCCATTCACAGCCCCACGAATCCTGCGCTCCCTCTTTCTGCACCCTCCCAAACTCCAATACAACCTCAATTCCTGGGCCGCAGAGAGCCTAAGGCTGGGTTAGGGTTAGGGTTAGGGTTAGGGTTAGGGTTTAGTGTTACGGGTAGGATTAGGGTTAGGGTTAGGGCTAGGATTAGGGTTAGGGTTAGGGTTAGTGTTCAGCCGGAGTTGAGCTCAGCAATGGCCAACGTCCAGGGATTCCTCGCACTCCAAAGGTGTCAGGACCAAAAGCTCTTGCTGCCCTTCATGAAGCCAGGGAACCCCATTCACAGCCCCACAAACGCTGGCTCTCCCTCTTTCTGCAGCCTCTCAAAGTCCAATAAAATCTCTGTCTGGGCCGCAGAGACTGAAACGCTGGGTTAGGTTTAGGATTAGGTTTAAGGTAAGTTTTAGGGTTAGGGTTAGGGTTAGGCTTAGGGTTACAGTTAGGGTTAGGGTTAGGGTTAGGGTTTCGGGTTAAGGTTAGGGTTAGGGTTTCGGGTTAGGGTTTAGGGTTAGGGTTAGGGTTACGGGTTAGGGTTAGTGTTCAGCCGGACCTTAGCTCAGCAATGGCCAACGTCCAGGGATTCCTCGCACCCCAGATGTGGTAGCACCAAAAGCTCTTGCTGCCCTTCAAGTAACCAGGGAACCCCATTCACTGCCCCAAAAATGCTGGCACTCCCTCTTTCTGCCGACTCTCAAAGTCCAATACAATCTCTCTGTCTGGGCCGCAGAGATCCTAACGCTGGGTTAAGTTTAGGGTTAGGGTTAGGGTTTAGGGTTTCTGGTTACGGTTAGGGTTAGTGTTTAGGGTTTAGGGTTAGGGTTAGGGTTAGGGTTTAGGGTTAGGGTTAGTGTTGGGGTTAGTGTTCAGCCGGACCTTAGCTCAGCAATGGCCAACGTCCAGGGATTCCTTGCACCCTAAAGGTTATAGAACCAAAAGCTCTTGCTGCCCTTCAGGTAACCAGGGAACCCCATTCACTGCCCCACAATCGCTGGCGCTCCCTCTTTCTGAAGCCTAACAAAGTCCAATACAATCTCTCTGCCTGGGCCGATCAGTAGGCCGGAGGGTTAGGGTTAGGGTTACGGTTAGGGTTACGGGTTAGGGGTTAGGGTTAGGGTTAGGGTTAGTGTTGGGGTTAGTGTTCAGCCGGACCTTAGCTCAGCAATGGCCAACGTCCAGGGATTCCTTGCACCCCAAAGGTTATAGAACCAAAACCTCTTTCTGCCCTTCAAGTAACCAGGGAAACCCATTCACTGCCCCACAATCGCTGGCGCTCCCTCTTTCTGCAGCCTCCCAAACTCCAATACAATCTCTCTGCCTGGGCCGATGAGTACAGCCGGAGCCCAGCTCAGCAGTTGCGAACGCCCAGGGATTCCTCCCACCCCAAAGGTGCCAG